>NC_056449.1:43621697-43642009 GCF_018296145.1 Oncorhynchus tshawytscha | reverse complement strand
AGTATAATCCCTCCTACTGTAGGGTACTGTGAGGGTTCTAGTTCTCATGTATAGTATAATCCCTCCTACTGTACAGTACTGTGAGGTTCTAGTTCTCATGTATAGTATAATCCCTCCTACTGTACAGTACTGTGAGGGTTCTAGTTCTCATGTATAGTATAATCCCTCCTACTGTAGGGTACTGTGACTGTGGGTTCTAGTTCTCATGTATAGTATAATCCCTCCTACTGTACAGTACTGTGAGGGTTCTAGTTCTCATGTATAGTATAATCCCTCCTACTGTACAGTACTGTGAGGGTTCTAGTTCTCATGTATAGTATAATCCCTCCTACTGTAGGGTACTGTGAGGGTTCTAGTTCTCATGTATAGTATAATCCCTCCTACTGTAGGGTACTGTGAGGGTTCTAGTTCTCATGTATAGTATAATCCCTCCTACTGTAGGGTACTGTGAGGGTTCTAGTTCTCATGTCTAGTATAATCCCTCCTACTGTAGGGTACTGTGAGGGTTCTAGTTCTCATGTATAGTATAATCCCTCCTACTGTAGGGTACTGTGAGGGTTCTAGTTCTCATGTATAGTATAATCCCTCCTACTGTAGGGTACTGTGAGGGTTCTAGTTCTCATGTATAGTATAATCCCTCCTACTGTAGGGTACTGTGAGGGTTCTAGTTCTCATGTATAGTATAATCCCTCCTACTGTAGGGTACTGTGAGGGTTCTAGTTCTCATGTATAGTATAATCCCTCCTACTGTAGGGTACTGTGAGGGTTCTAGTTCTCATGTCTAGTATAATCCCTCCTACTGTAGGGTACTGTGAGGTTCTAGTTCTCATGTATAGTATAATCCCTCCTACTGTAGGGTACTGTGAGGGTTCTAGTTCTCATGTATAGTATAATCCCTCCTACTGTAGGGTACTGTGAGGGTTCTAGTTCTCATGTATAGTATAATCCCTCCTACTGTAGGGTACTGTGAGGGTTCTAGTTCTCATGTATAGTATAATCCCTCCTGCTGTAGGGTACTGTGAGGGTTCTAGTTCTCATGTATAGTATAATCCCTCCTACTGTAGGGTACTGTGAGGGTTCTAGTTCTCATGTATAGTATAATCCCTCCTACTGTACAGTACTGTGAGGGTTCTAGTTCTCATGTATAGTATAATCCCTCCTACTGTAGGGTACTGTGAGGGTTCTAGTTCTCATGTCTAGTATAATCCCTCCTACTGTAGGGTACTGTGAGGGTTCTAGTTCTCATGTATAGTATAATCCCTCCTACTGTAGGGTACTGTGAGGGTTCTAGTTCTCATGTATAGTATAATCCCTCCTACTGTAGGGTACTGTGAGGGTTCTAGTTCTCATGTATAGTATAATCCCTCCTACTGTAGGGTACTGTGAGGGTTCTAGTTCTCATGTATAGTATAATCCCTCCTACTGTACAGTACTGTGAGGGTTCTAGTTCTCATGTATAGTATAATCCCTCCTACTGTACAGTACTGTGAGGGTTCTAGTTCTCATGTATAGTATAATCCCTCCTACTGTAGGGTACTGTGAGGGTTCTAGTTCTCATGTATAGTATAATCCCTCCTACTGTACAGTACTGTGAGGGTTCTAGTTCTCATGTATAGTATAATCCCTCCTACTGTAGGGTACTGTGAGGGTTCTAGTTCTCATGTCTAGTATAATCCCTCCTACTGTAGGGTACTGTGAGGGTTCTAGTTCTCATGTATAGTATAATCCCTCCTACTGTAGGGTACTGTGAGGGTTCTAGTTCTCATGTATAGTATAATCCCTCCTACTGTAGGGTACTGTGAGGGTTCTAGTTCTCATGTATAGTATAATCCCTCCTACTGTAGGGTACTGTGAGGGTTCTAGTTCTCATGTCTAGTATAATCCCTCCTACTGTAGGGTACTGTGAGGGTTCTAGTTCTCATGTATAGTATAATCCCTCCTACTGTAGGGTACTGTGAGGGTTCTAGTTCTCATGTCTAGTATAATCCCTCCTACTGTAGGGTACTGTGAGGGTTCTAGTTCTCATGTATAGTATAATCCCTCCTACTGTAGGGTACTGTGAGGGTTCTAGTTCTCATGTCTAGTATAATCCCTCCTACTGTAGGGTACTGTGAGGGTTCTAGTTCTCATGTATAGTATAATCCCTCCTACTGTAGGGTACTGTGAGGGTTCTAGTTCTCATGTATAGTATAATCCCTCCTACTGTAGGGTACTGTGAGGGTTCTAGTTCTCATGTCTAGTATAATCCCTCCTACTGTAGGGTACTGTGAGGGTTCTAGTTCTCATGTATAGTATAATCCCTCCTACTGTAGGGTACTGTGAGGGTTCTAGTTCTCATGTATAGTATAATCCCTCCTACTGTAGGGTACTGTGAGGGTTCTAGTTCTCATGTCTAGTATAATCCCTCCTACTGTAGGGTACTGTGAGGGTTCTAGTTCTCATGTATAGTATAATCCCTCCTACTGTAGGGTACTGTGAGGGTTCTAGTTCTCATGTATAGTATAATCCCTCCTACTGTAGGGTACTGTGAGGGTTCTAGTTCTCATGTATAGTATAATCCCTCCTACTGTAGGGTACTGTGAGGGTTCTAGTTCTCATGTATAGTATAATCCCTCCTACTGTACAGTACTGTGAGGGTTCTAGTTCTCATGTATAGTATAATCCCTCCTACTGTACAGTACTGTGAGGGTTCTAGTTCTCATGTATAGTATAATCCCTCCTACTGTAGGGTACTGTGAGGGTTCTAGTTCTCATGTATAGTATAATCCCTCCTACTGTACAGTACTGTGAGGGTTCTAGTTCTCATGTATAGTATAATCCCTCCTACTGTAGGGTACTGTGAGGGTTCTAGTTCTCATGTCTAGTATAATCCCTCCTACTGTAGGGTACTGTGAGGGTTCTAGTTCTCATGTATAGTATAATCCCTCCTACTGTAGGGTACTGTGAGGGTTCTAGTTCTCATGTATAGTATAATCCCTCCTACTGTAGGGTACTGTGAGGGTTCTAGTTCTCATGTATAGTATAATCCCTCCTACTGTAGGGTACTGTGAGGGTTCTAGTTCTCATGTATAGTATAATCCCTCCTACTGTAGGGTACTGTGAGGGTTCTAGTTCTCATGTATAGTATAATCCCTCCTACTGTAGGGTACTGTGAGGGTTCTAGTTCTCATGTATAGTATAATCCCTCCTACTGTAGGGTACTGTGAGGGTTCTAGTTCTCATGTCTAGTATAATCCCTCCTACTGTAGGGTACTGTGAGGGTTCTAGTTCTCATGTCTAGTATAATCCCTCCTACTGTAGGGTACTGTGAGGGTTCTAGTTCTCATGTATAGTATAATCCCTCCTACTGTAGGGTACTGTGAGGGTTCTAGTTCTCATGTCTAGTATAATCCCTCCTACTGTACAGTACTGTGAGGGTTCTAGTTCTCATGTATAGTATAATCCCTCCTACTGTACAGTACTGTGAGGGTTCTAGTTCTCATGTATAGTATAATCCCTCCTACTGTAGGGTACTGTGAGGGTTCTAGTTCTCATGTATAGTATAATCCCTCCTACTGTAGGGTACTGTGAGGGTTCTAGTTCTCATGTATAGTATAATCCCTCCTACTGTAGGGTACTGTGAGGGTTCTAGTTCTCATGTATAGTATAATCCCTCCTACTGTACAGTACTGTGAGGGTTCTAGTTCTCATGTATAGTATAATCCCTCCTACTGTAGGGTACTGTGAGGGTTCTAGTTCTCATGTCTAGTATAATCCCTCCTACTGTAGGGTACTGTGAGGGTTCTAGTTCTCATGTCTAGTATAATCCCTCCTACTGTAGGGTACTGTGAGGGTTCTAGTTCTCATGTCTAGTATAATCCCTCCTACTGTAGGGTACTGTGAGGGTTCTAGTTCTCATGTATAGTATAATCCCTCATACTGTACAGTACTGTGAGGGTTCTAGTTCTCATGTATAGTATAATCCCTCATACTGTAGGGTACTGTGAGGGTTCTAGTTCTCATGTATAGTATAATCCCTCCTACTGTAGGGTACTGTGAGGGTTCTAGTTCTCATGTATAGTATAATCCCTCCTACTGTACAGTACTGTGAGGGTTCTAGTTCTCATGTATAGTATAATCCCTCCTACTGTAGGGTACTGTGAGGGTTCTAGTTCTCATGTATAGTATAATCCCTCCTACTGTAGGGTACTGTGAGGGTTCTAGTTCTCATGTATAGTATAATCCCTCCTACTGTAGGGTACTGTGAGGGTTCTAGTTCTCATGTCTAGTATAATCCCTCCTACTGTAGGGTACTGTGAGGGTTCTAGTTCTCATGTATAGTATAATCCCTCCTACTGTAGGGTACTGTGAGGGTTCTAGTTCTCATGTATAGTATAATCCCTCCTACTGTAGGGTACTGTGAGGGTTCTAGTTCTCATGTATAGTATAATCCCTCCTACTGTAGGGTACTGTGAGGGTTCTAGTTCTCATGTATAGTATAATCCCTCCTACTGTAGGGTACTGTGAGGGTTCTAGTTCTCATGTATAGTATAATCCCTCCTACTGTACAGTACTGTGAGGGTTCTAGTTCTCATGTATAGTATAATCCCTCCTACTGTAGGGTACTGTGAGGGTTCTAGTTCTCATGTCTAGTATAATCCCTCCTACTGTACAGTACTGTGAGGGTTCTAGTTCTCATGTATAGTATAATCCCTCCTACTGTACAGTACTGTGAGGGTTCTAGTTCTCATGTATAGTATAATCCCTCCTACTGTAGGGTACTGTGAGGGTTCTAGTTCTCATATATAGTATAATCCCTCCTACTGTAGGGTACTGTGAGGGTTCTAGTTCTCATGTATAGTATAATCCCTCCTACTGTAGGGTACTGTGAGGGTTCTAGTTCTCATGTATAGTATAATCCCTCCTACTGTAGGGTACTGTGAGGGTTCTAGTTCTCATGTATAGTATAATCCCTCCTACTGTAGGGTACTGTGAGGGTTCTAGTTCTCATGTATAGTATAATCCCTCCTACTGTACAGTACTGTGAGGGTTCTAGTTCTCATGTATAGTATAATCACTCATACTGTACAGTACTGTGAGGGTTCTAGTTCTCATGTATAGTATAATCCCTCCTACTGTACAGTACTGTGAGGGTTCTAGTTCTCATGTATAGTATAATCCCTCCTACTGTAGGGTACTGTGAGGGTTCTAGTTCTCATGTATAGTATAATCCCTCCTACTGTAGGGTACTGTGAGGGTTCTAGTTCTCATGTATAGTATAATCCCTCCTACTGTAGGGTACTGTGAGGGTTCTAGTTCTCATGTCTAGTATAATCCCTCCTACTGTAGGGTACTGTGAGGGTTCTAGTTCTCATGTATAGTATAATCCCTCCTACTGTAGGGTACTGTGAGGGTTCTAGTTCTCATGTATAGTATAATCCCTCCTACTGTAGGGTACTGTGAGGGTTCTAGTTCTCATGTCTAGTATAATCCCTCCTACTGTAGGGTACTGTGAGGGTTCTAGTTCTCATGTATAGTATAATCCCTCCTACTGTAGGGTACTGTGAGGGTTCTAGTTCTCATGTCTAGTATAATCCCTCCTACTGTAGGGTACTGTGAGGGTTCTAGTTCTCATGTATAGTATAATCCCTCCTACTGTAGGGTACTGTGAGGGTTCTAGTTCTCATGTATAGTATAATCCCTCCTACTGTAGGGTACTGTGAGGGTTCTAGTTCTCATGTCTAGTATAATCCCTCCTACTGTAGGGTACTGTGAGGGTTCTAGTTCTCATGTATAGTATAATCCCTCCTACTGTAGGGTACTGTGAGGGTTCTAGTTCTCATGTATAGTATAATCCCTCCTACTGTAGGGTACTGTGAGGGTTCTAGTTCTCATGTCTAGTATAATCCCTCCTACTGTAGGGTACTGTGAGGGTTCTAGTTCTCATGTATAGTATAATCCCTCCTACTGTAGGGTACTGTGAGGGTTCTAGTTCTCATGTATAGTATAATCCCTCCTACTGTAGGGTACTGTGAGGGTTCTAGTTCTCATGTCTAGTATAATCCCTCCTACTGTAGGGTACTGTGAGGGTTCTAGTTCTCATGTCTAGTATAATCCCTCCTACTGTACAGTACTGTGAGGGTTCTAGTTCTCATGTATAGTATAATCCCTCCTACTGTAGGGTACTGTGAGGGTTCTAGTTCTCATGTATAGTATAATCCCTCCTACTGTAGGGTACTGTGAGGGTTCTAGTTCTCATGTATAGTATAATCCCTCCTACTGTAGGGTACTGTGAGGGTTCTAGTTCTCATGTCTAGTATAATCCCTCCTACTGTAGGGTACTGTGAGGGTTCTAGTTCTCATGTCTAGTATAATCCCTCCTACTGTAGGGTACTGTGAGGGTTCTAGTTCTCATGTCTAGTATAATCCCTCCTACTGTAGGGTACTGTGAGGGTTCTAGTTCTCATGTATAGTATAATCCCTCCTACTGTAGGGTACTGTGAGGGTTCTAGTTCTCATGTATAGTATAATCCCTCCTACTGTAGGGTACTGTGAGGGTTCTAGTTCTCATGTCTAGTATAATCCCTCCTACTGTAGGGTACTGTGAGGGTTCTAGTTCTCATGTATAGTATAATCCCTCCTACTGTAGGGTACTGTGAGGGTTCTAGTTCTCATGTATAGTATAATCCCTCCTACTGTAGGGTACTGTGAGGGTTCTAGTTCTCATGTATAGTATAATCCCTCCTACTGTAGGGTACTGTGAGGGTTCTAGTTCTCATGTATAGTATAATCCCTCCTACTGTAGGGTACTGTGAGGGTTCTAGTTCTCATGTATAGTATAATCCCTCCTACTGTAGGGTACTGTGAGGGTTCTAGTTCTCATGTCTAGTATAATCCCTCCTACTGTAGGGTACTGTGAGGGTTCTAGTTCTCATGTATAGTATAATCCCTCCTACTGTAGGGTACTGTGAGGGTTCTAGTTCTCATGTATAGTATAATCCCTCCTACTGTAGGGTACTGTGAGGGTTCTAGTTCTCATGTATAGTATAATCCCTCCTACTGTAGGGTACTGTGAGGGTTCTAGTTCTCATGTATAGTATAATCCCTCCTACTGTAGGGTACTGTGAGGGTTCTAGTTCTCATGTATAGTATAATCCCTCCTACTGTAGGGTACTGTGAGGGTTCTAGTTCTCATGTATAGTATAATCCCTCCTACTGTAGGGTACTGTGAGGGTTCTAGTTCTCATGTATAGTATAATCCCTCCTACTGTACAGTACTGTGAGGGTTCTAGTTCTCATGTATAGTATAATCCCTCCTACTGTAGGGTACTGTGAGGGTTCTAGTTCTCATGTATAGTATAATCCCTCCTACTGTACAGTACTGTGAGGGTTCTAGTTCTCATGTATAGTATAATCCCTCCTACTGTAGGGTACTGTGAGGGTTCTAGTTCTCATGTATAGTATAATCCCTCCTACTGTAGGGTACTGTGAGGGTTCTAGTTCTCATGTCTAGTATAATCCCTCCTACTGTACAGTACTGTGAGGGTTCTAGTTCTCATGTATAGTATAATCCCTCCTACTGTAGGGTACTGTGAGGGTTCTAGTTCTCATGTCTAGTATAATCCCTCCTACTGTAGGGTACTGTGAGGGTTCTAGTTCTCATGTCTAGTATAATCCCTCCTACTGTAGGGTACTGTGAGGGTTCTAGTTCTCATGTATAGTATAATCCCTCCTACTGTACAGTACTGTGAGGGTTCTAGTTCTCATGTATAGTATAATCACTCATACTGTACAGTACTGTGAGGGTTCTAGTTCTCATGTATAGTATAATCCCTCCTACTGTAGGGTACTGTGAGGGTTCTAGTTCTCATGTATAGTATAATCCCTCCTACTGTAGGGTACTGTGAGGGTTCTAGTTCTCATGTCTAGTATAATCCCTCCTACTGTAGGGTACTGTGAGGGTTCTAGTTCTCATGTATAGTATAATCCCTCCTACTGTAGGGTACTGTGAGGGTTCTAGTTCTCATGTATAGTATAATCCCTCCTACTGTAGGGTACTGTGAGGGTTCTAGTTCTCATGTCTAGTATAATCCCTCCTACTGTAGGGTACTGTGAGGGTTCTAGTTCTCATGTATAGTATAATCCCTCCTACTGTAGGGTACTGTGAGGGTTCTAGTTCTCATGTATAGTATAATCCCTCCTACTGTAGGGTACTGTGAGGGTTCTAGTTCTCATGTCTAGTATAATCCCTCCTACTGTAGGGTACTGTGAGGGTTCTAGTTCTCATGTATAGTATAATCCCTCCTACTGTAGGGTACTGTGAGGGTTCTAGTTCTCATGTATAGTATAATCCCTCCTACTGTAGGGTACTGTGAGGTTTCTAGTTCTCATGTATAGTATAATCCCTCCTACTGTAGGGTACTGTGAGGGTTCTAGTTCTCATGTATAGTATAATCCCTCCTACTGTAGGGTACTGTGAGGGTTCTAGTTCTCATGTATAGTATAATCCCTCCTACTGTAGGGTACTGTGAGGGTTCTAGTTCTCATGTATAGTATAATCCCTCCTACTGTAGGGTACTGTGAGGGTTCTAGTTCTCATGTCTAGTATAATCCCTCCTACTGTACAGTACTGTGAGGGTTCTAGTTCTCATGTCTAGTATAATCCCTCCTACTGTAGGGTACTGTGAGGGTTCTAGTTCTCATGTCTAGTATAATCCCTCCTACTGTACAGTACTGTGAGGGTTCTAGTTCTCATGTCTAGTATAATCCCTCCTACTGTAGGGTACTGTGAGGGTTCTAGTTCTCATGTATAGTATAATCCCTCCTACTGTACAGTACTGTGAGGGTTCTAGTTCTCATGTATAGTATAATCCCTCCTACTGTAGGGTACTGTGAGGGTTCTAGTTCTCATGTATAGTATAATCCCTCCTACTGTAGGGTACTGTGAGGGTTCTAGTTCTCATGTATAGTATAATCCCTCCTACTGTAGGGTACTGTGAGGGTTCTAGTTCTCATGTATAGTATAATCCCTCCTACTGTAGGGTACTGTGAGGGTTCTAGTTCTCATGTCTAGTATAATCCCTCCTACTGTAGGGTACTGTGAGGGTTCTAGTTCTCATGTATAGTATAATCCCTCCTACTGTAGGGTACTGTGAGGGTTCTAGTTCTCATGTATAGTATAATCCCTCCTACTGTAGGGTACTGTGAGGGTTCTAGTTCTCATGTATAGTATAATCCCTCCTACTGTAGGGTACTGTGAGGGTTCTAGTTCTCATGTATAGTATAATCCCTCCTACTGTAGGGTACTGTGAGGGTTCTAGTTCTCATGTATAGTATAATCCCTCCTACTGTAGGGTACTGTGAGGGTTCTAGTTCTCATGTATAGTATAATCCCTCCTACTGTAGGGTACTGTGAGGGTTCTAGTTCTCATGTATAGTATAATCCCTCCTACTGTAGGGTACTGTGAGGGTTCTAGTTCTCATGTATAGTATAATCCCTCCTACTGTAGGGTACTGTGAGGGTTCTAGTTCTCATGTATAGTATAATCCCTCCTACTGTAGGGTACTGTGAGGGTTCTAGTTCTCATGTATAGTATAATCCCTCCTACTGTAGGGTACTGTGAGGGTTCTAGTTCTCATGTCTAGTATAATCCCTCCTACTGTAGGGTACTGTGAGGGTTCTAGTTCTCATGTATAGTATAATCCCTCCTACTGTAGGGTACTGTGAGGGTTCTAGTTCTCATGTATAGTATAATCCCTCCTACTGTAGGGTACTGTGAGGGTTCTAGTTCTCATGTATAGTATAATCCCTCCTACTGTAGGGTACTGTGAGGGTTCTAGTTCTCATGTATAGTATAATCCCTCCTACTGTAGGGTACTGTGAGGGTTCTAGTTCTCATGTATAGTATAATCCCTCCTACTGTAGGGTACTGTGAGGGTTCTAGTTCTCATGTATAGTATAATCCCTCCTACTGTACAGTACTGTGAGGGTTCTAGTTCTCATGTATAGTATAATCCCTCCTACTGTAGGGTACTGTGAGGGTTCTAGTTCTCATGTATAGTATAATCCCTCCTACTGTACAGTACTGTGAGGGTTCTAGTTCTCATGTATAGTATAATCCCTCCTACTGTAGGGTACTGTGAGGGTTCTAGTTCTCATGTATAGTATAATCCCTCCTACTGTAGGGTACTGTGAGGGTTCTAGTTCTCATGTCTAGTATAATCCCTCCTACTGTACAGTACTGTGAGGGTTCTAGTTCTCATGTATAGTATAATCCCTCCTACTGTAGGGTAATGTGAGGGTTCTAGTTCTCATGTATAGTATAATCCCTCCTACTGTAGGGTACTGTGAGGGTTCTAGTTCTCATGTCTAGTATAATCCCTCCTACTGTAGGGTACTGTGAGGGTTCTAGTTCTCATGTATAGTATAATCCCTCCTACTGTACAGTACTGTGAGGGTTCTAGTTCTCATGTATATAGTATAATCCCTCCTACTGTACAGTACTGTGAGGGTTCTAGTTCTCATGTATAGTATAATCCCTCCTACTGTAGGGTACTGTGAGGGTTCTAGTTCTCATGTATAGTATAATCCCTCCTACTGTAGGGTACTGTGAGGGTTCTAGTTCTCATGTCTAGTATAATCCCTCCTACTGTAGGGTACTGTGAGGGTTCTAGTTCTCATGTATAGTATAATCCCTCCTACTGTAGGGTACTGTGAGGGTTCTAGTTCTCATGTATAGTATAATCCCTCCTACTGTAGGGTACTGTGAGGGTTCTAGTTCTCATGTCTAGTATAATCCCTCCTACTGTAGGGTACTGTGAGGGTTCTAGTTCTCATGTATAGTATAATCCCTCCTACTGTAGGGTACTGTGAGGGTTCTAGTTCTCATGTATAGTATAATCCCTCCTACTGTAGGGTACTGTGAGGGTTCTAGTTCTCATGTCTAGTATAATCCCTCCTACTGTAGGGTACTGTGAGGGTTCTAGTTCTCATGTATAGTATAATCCCTCCTACTGTAGGGTACTGTGAGGGTTCTAGTTCTCATGTATAGTATAATCCCTCCTACTGTAGGGTACTGTGAGGGTTCTAGTTCTCATGTATAGTATAATCCCTCCTACTGTAGGGTACTGTGAGGGTTCTAGTTCTCATGTATAGTATAATCCCTCCTACTGTAGGGTACTGTGAGGGTTCTAGTTCTCATGTATAGTATAATCCCTCCTACTGTAGGGTACTGTGAGGGTTCTAGTTCTCATGTATCGTATAATCCCTCCTACTGTAGGGTACTGTGAGGGTTCTAGTTCTCATGTCTAGTATAATCCCTCCTACTGTACAGTACTGTGAGGGTTCTAGTTCTCATGTCTAGTATAATCCCTCCTACTGTAGGGTACTGTGAGGGTTCTAGTTCTCATGTCTAGTATAATCCCTCCTACTGTACAGTACTGTGAGGGTTCTAGTTCTCATGTCTAGTATAATCCCTCCTACTGTAGGGTACTGTGAGGGTTCTAGTTCTCATGTATAGTATAATCCCTCCTACTGTACAGTACTGTGAGGGTTCTAGTTCTCATGTATAGTATAATCCCTCCTACTGTAGGGTACTGTGAGGGTTCTAGTTCTCATGTATAGTATAATCCCTCCTACTGTAGGGTACTGTGAGGGTTCTAGTTCTCATGTATAGTATAATCCCTCCTACTGTAGGGTACTGTGAGGGTTCTAGTTCTCATGTATAGTATAATCCCTCCTACTGTAGGGTACTGTGAGGGTTCTAGTTCTCATGTATAGTATAATCCCTCCTACTGTAGGGTACTGTGAGGGTTCTAGTTCTCATGTATAGTATAATCCCTCCTACTGTAGGGTACTGTGAGGGTTCTAGTTCTCATGTCTAGTATAATCCCTCCTACTGTAGGGTACTGTGAGGGTTCTAGTTCTCATGTATAGTATAATCCCTCCTACTGTACAGTACTGTGAGGGTTCTAGTTCTCATGTATAGTATAATCCCTCCTACTGTAGGGTACTGTGAGGGTTCTAGTTCTCATGTATAGTATAATCCCTCCTACTGTAGGGTACTGTGAGGGTTCTAGTTCTCATGTCTAGTATAATCCCTCCTACTGTAGGGTACTGTGAGGGTTCTAGTTCTCATGTATAGTATAATCCCTCCTACTGTACAGTACTGTGAGGGTTCTAGTTCTCATGTATAGTATAATCCCTCCTACTGTAGGGTACTGTGAGGGTTCTAGTTCTCATGTCTAGTATAATCCCTCCTACTGTACAGTACTGTGAGGGTTCTAGTTCTCATGTCTAGTATAATCCCTCCTACTGTAGGGTACTGTGAGGGTTCTAGTTCTCATGTCTAGTATAATCCCTCCTACTGTACAGTACTGTGAGGGTTCTAGTTCTCATGTCTAGTATAATCCCTCCTACTGTAGGGTACTGTGAGGGTTCTAGTTCTCATGTATAGTATAATCCCTCCTACTGTACAGTACTGTGAGGGTTCTAGTTCTCATGTATAGTATAATCCCTCCTACTGTAGGGTACTGTGAGGGTTCTAGTTCTCATGTATAGTATAATCCCTCCTACTGTAGGGTACTGTGAGGGTTCTAGTTCTCATGTATAGTATAATCCCTCCTACTGTAGGGTACTGTGAGGGTTCTAGTTCTCATGTATAGTATAATCCCTCCTACTGTAGGGTACTGTGAGGGTTCTAGTTCTCATGTATAGTATAATCCCTCCTACTGTAGGGTACTGTGAGGGTTCTAGTTCTCATGTATAGTATAATCCCTCCTACTGTAGGGTACTGTGAGGGTTCTAGTTCTCATGTCTAGTATAATCCCTCCTACTGTAGGGTACTGTGAGGGTTCTAGTTCTCATGTATAGTATAATCCCTCCTACTGTACAGTACTGTGAGGGTTCTAGTTCTCATGTATAGTATAATCCCTCCTACTGTAGGGTACTGTGAGGGTTCTAGTTCTCATGTATAGTATAATCCCTCCTACTGTAGGGTACTGTGAGGGTTCTAGTTCTCATGTCTAGTATAATCCCTCCTACTGTAGGGTACTGTGAGGGTTCTAGTTCTCATGTATAGTATAATCCCTCCTACTGTACAGTACTGTGAGGGTTCTAGTTCTCATGTATAGTATAATCCCTCCTACTGTAGGGTACTGTGAGGGTTCTAGTTCTCATGTCTAGTATAATCCCTCCTACTGTACAGTACTGTGAGGGTTCTAGTTCTCATCAACATGTCTAGTATAAACCCTCCTACTGTACAGTACTGTGAGGGTTCTAGTTCTCATGTATAGTATAATCCCTCCTACTGTACAGTACTGTGAGGGTTCTAGTTCTCATGTATAGTATAATCCCTCCTACTGTAGGGTACTGTGAGGGTTCTAGTTCTCATGTATAGTATAATCCCTCCTACTGTAGGGTACTGTGAGGGTTCTAGTTCTCATGTATAGTATAATCCCTCCTACTGTAGGGTACTGTGAGGGTTCTAGTTCTCATGTATAGTATAATCCCTCCTACTGTAGGGTACTGTGAGGGTTCTAGTTCTCATGTATAGTATAATCCCTCCTACTGTAGGGTACTGTGAGGGTTCTAGTTCTCATGTATAGTATAATCCCTCCTACTGTACAGTACTGTGAGGGTTCTAGTTCTCATGTCTAGTATAATCCCTCCTACTGTAGGGTACTGTGAGGGTTCTAGTTCTCATGTATAGTATAATCCCTCCTACTGTAGGGTACTGTGAGGGTTCTAGTTCTCATGTATAGTATAATCCCTCCTACTGTAGGGTATTGTGAGGGTTCTAGTTCTCATGTATAGTATAATCCCTCCTACTGTAGGGTACTGTGAGGGTTCTAGTTCTCATGTATAGTATAATCCCTCCTACTGTAGGGTACTGTGAGGGTTCTAGTTCTCATGTATAGTATAATCCCTCCTACTGTAGGGTACTGTGAGGGTTCTAGTTCTCATGTATAGTATAATCCCTCCTACTGTAGGGTACTGTGAGGGTTCTAGTTCTCATGTATAGTATAATCCCTCCTACTGTAGGGTACTGTGAGGGTTCTAGTTCTCATGTATAGTATAATCCCTCCTACTGTAGGGTACTGTGAGGGTTCTAGTTCTCATGTATAGTATAATCCCTCCTACTGTACAGTACTGTGAGGGTTCTAGTTCTCATGTATAGTATAATCCCTCCTACTGTAGGGTACTGTGAGGGTTCTAGTTCTCATGTCTAGTATAATCCCTCCTACTGTACAGTACTGTGAGGGTTCTAGTTCTCATCAACATGTCTAGTATAATCCCTCCTACTGTACAGTACTGTGAGGGTTCTAGTTCTCATGTATAGTATAATCCCTCCTACTGTACAGTACTGTGAGGGTTCTAGTTCTCATGTATAGTATAATCCCTCCTACTGTAGGGTACTGTGAGGGTTCTAGTTCTCATGTATAGTATAATCCCTCCTACTGTACAGTACTGTGAGGGTTCTAGTTCTCATGTATAGTATAATCACTCATACTGTACAGTACTGTGAGGGTTCTAGTTCTCATGTATAGTATAATCACTCATACTGTACAGTACTGTGAGGGTTCTAGTTCTCATGTATAGTATAATCCCTCCTACTGTACAGTACTGTGAGGGTTCTAGTTCTCATGTATAGTATAATCCCTCCTACTGTACAGTACTGTGAGGGTTCTAGTTCTCATGTATAGTATAATCCCTCCTACTGTACAGTACTGTGAGGGTTCTAGTTCTCATGTATAGTATAATCCCTCCTACTGTACGGTACTGTGAGGGTTCTAGTTCTCATGTATAGTATAATCCCTCCTACTGTACAGTACTGTGAGGGTTCTAGTTCTCATTGTTACGTTCCCCAGATTATGTGTTGTAGTTTGTGTATTTACATGTGTTTATTTCAGGAAATGGCTTCCTGAAATCCCTCAAGCAGCTGATTGGTCGACTCCAGGGCTAATTGGAGAGCTGACCCCGCCCCCTCGTCAAGACGCAGCTGTCTCCAATTACCCATTCCTTCTGACACTATATAAAAGCCAGTGTCCTGTTCAGGTAGAAAGAGATATCTTTTTGGAGGTAGAGATTTTGCTGGAGGTAGGGATTGCTGAGATTGATTGTGATAGAGGTTGATTTTGCTGGAAAGTGGTATGTTCTGTGAGTTTGTTGCTCAGATAGAGCTTATTTGACATCCTTTTGTTTCTTAGTTTGTTTGAAATTGTTTAATATTCTGTTTCATTTGTTCCCAGGGGGAAGGGGAAGGCACCTAGGGAGTGCTTAGGCAAGAGGCCCGCGGGCATACATATACCCGTAGCATATTCGCTGTCTAGACACACTAGGTAAGACCTGGGCGGACCACCCCTTGTATTTTGGTTAGGGCACCAGGTGGTGCTAAATTAGGTAAGTAGTGGGTAGGCAGGTAAGATAGGAGAGGGGGCTTTGAGATTTACTTTCTTTGCTTTGGTTCCGTCCAGCCCCTTTTCCCCATATTACCGTGTAAAGGAATAAAGTCCTTGTAAACGGTACCACATTCTGGTTGTTGTCATTTTTACTCGCACCTACAGTCCATACCTTTTCGCTTCACAGAGAGTTTAGTTGTAGCAGGGTGTTGCGTTCCCTCTTCATAGAGGCGTGCGTAACATCATCAACATGTCTAGTATAATCCCTCCTACTGTACAGTACTGTGAGGGTTCTAGTTCTCATCAACAGGAGAACTTCAGGAGTAATGTCTCCATACCCTGACAGTCTTCAGGAGAAGTGTCGCCACACCGTGACAGTCTTCAGGAGAAGTGTCGCCACACCGTGACAGTCTTCAGGAGAAGTGTCGCCACACCGTGACAGTGTTGAGGAGAAGTTTTGCCACACCCTGGCAGTCTTCAGGAGAAGTGTCACCACACCCTGACAGTCTTCAGGAGAAGTGTCTCCACACCCTGACAGTCTTCAGGAGAAGTGTCACCACACCCTGACAGTCTTCAGGAGAAGTGTCTCCACACCATGACAGTCTTCAGGAGAAGTGTCGCCTCACCGTGACAGTGTTGAGGAGAAGTTTTGCCACACCCTGGCAGTCTTCAGGAGAAGTGTCTCCACACCCTGACAGTCTTCAGGAGAAGTGTCACCACACCCTGACAGTCTTCAGGAGAAGTGTCACCACACCCTGACAGTCTTCAGGAGAAGTGTCTCCACACCCTGACAGTCTTCAGGAGAAGTGTCTCCACACCCTGGCAGTCTTCAGGAGAAGTGTCTCCACACCCTGACAGTCTTCAGGAGAAGTGTCTCCACACCCTGGCAGTCTTCAGGAGAAGTGTCTCCACACCCTGACAGTCTTCAGAAGAAGTGTCGCCACACCCTGGCAGTCTTCAGGAGAAGTGTCTCCACACCCTGACAGTCTTCAGGAGAAGTGTCTCCACACCCTGACAGTCTTCAGGAGAAGTGTCTCCACACCCTGACAGTCTTCAGGAGAAGTGACGCCACACCCCCTGCATTCATAACATCCGGTAAGGACATCTGGTCATGTGGATGGTGGTCATAAACCTTCCACCTCCACACAGAGAGAGTCTCTTCTATGGGGTTTAGGAAGGGGGAGTATGGAGGCAGGAAATAGTACTGACTGATTGTTATTTATTTTGCTCCTCTGCACCCCAGTATCTCTACTTGCACATCCATCACCCCAGTGTTTACTTTGCCACACTGTAATTATTTCACCACTACGGCCTATTCATTGCCTTACCTCCCTTATCTTACCTCATTTGCACACACTGTATATAGACTTTCTCTATTGTGTTATTGACTGTATGTTTGTTTATTCCATGTGTAACTTTGTGTTGTTTGTTTGTGTCGCACTGCTTTGCTTTATCTTGGTCAGGGTCGCAGTTGTAAACGAGACCTTGTTCTCAACTGGCCGACCTGGTTTAAATAAAGGTGAAATAAAGTGGTTAAATAAAGGTGAAATAAATATTAAATATTAGTACAGACATCCTGGGATGTGCAGTAAACCAGTCTGTGACCGCAGCAGAGCGGTGGAAAGCCACATTATCCCACACAACAACGAAGGCAGTGCAGCAGAGCGGTGGAAAGCCACATTATCCCACACAACAACGAAGGCAGTGCAGCAGAGCGGTGGAAAGCCACATTATCCCACACAACAACGAAGGCAGTGCAGCAGAGCGGTGGAAAGCCACATTATCCCACACAACAACGAAGGCAGTGCAGCAGAGCGGTGGAATGCCACATTATCCCACACAACAACGAAGGTAGTGCAGCAGAGCGGTGGAATGCCACATTATCCCACACAACAACGAAGGTAGAGGGGAGTGTCTTCTTGCCCCTCTCTCCTCTGCTGGCACAAGTCGATTATAGAGATTCATCCAGGAAATAAATGATCCTCTCTGTGTTAGAGTGGTTCCTGTAACAGCAAACCACTCATTGGACAGTGCTGCACACATTGTGATGTTAGCTCCTCTCTGGCCTGGGACATCTACGGTTGCTCTCTGTCCAATCACATTGTGATGTTAGCTCCTCTCTGGCCTGGGACATCTACGGTTGCTCTCTGTCCAATCACATTGTGATGTTAGCTCCTCTCTGGCCTGGGACATCTACGGTTGCTCTCTGTCCAATCACATTGTGATGTTAGCTCCTCTCTGGCCTGGGACATCTACGGTTGCTCTCTGTCCAATCACATTGTGATGTTAGCTCCTCTCTGGCCTGGGACATCTACGGTTGCTCTCTGTCCAATCACATTGTGATGTTAGCTCCTCTCTGGCCTGGGACATCTACGGTTGCTCTCTGTCCAATCACATTGTGATGTTAGCTCCTCTCTGGCCTGGGACATCTACGGTTGCTCTCTGTCCAATCACATTGTGATGTTAGCTCCTCTCTGGCCTGGGACATCTACGGTTGCTCTCTGTCCAATCACATTGTGATGTTAGCTCCTCTCTGGCCTGGGACATCTACGGTTGCTCTCTGTCCAATCACATTGTGATGTTAGCTCCTCTCTGGCCTGGGACATCTACGGTTGCTCTCTGTCCAATCACATTGTGATGTTAGCTCCTCTCTGGCCTGGGACATCTACGGTTGCTCTCTGTCCAATCACATTGTGATGTTAGCTCCTCTCTGGCCTGGGACATCTACGGTTGCTCTCTGTCCAATCACATTGTGATGTTAGCTCCTCTCTGGCCTGGGACATCTACGGTTGCTCTCTGTCCAATCACATTGTGATGTTAGCTCCTCTCTGGCCTGGGACATCTACGGTTGCTCTCTGTCCAATCACATTGTGATGTTAGCTCCTCTCTGGCCTGGGACATCTACGGTTGCTCTCTGTCCAATCACATTGTGATGTTAGCTCCTCTCTGGCCTGGGACATCTACGGTTGCTCTCTGTCCAATCACATTGTGATGTTAGCTCCTCTCTGGCCTGGGACATCTACGGTTGCTCTCTGTCCAATCACATTGTGATGTTAGCTCCTCTCTGGCCTGGGACATCTACGGTTGCTCTCTGTCCAATCACATTGTGATGTTAGCTCCTCTCTGGCCTGGGACATCTACGGTTGCTCTCTGTCCAATCACATTGTGATGTTAGCTCCTCTCTGGCCTGGGACATCTACGGTTGCTCTCTGTCCAATCGCATTTCTTTACATTACGCATAGCTGTGGATGTACCCTGTTTGGTAAGGAGACTAAGAACAGCACACTCGGCTTTCTGTTGTAAGCGTGTACCCCAATGATGAACACACACTCGGCTTTCTGTTGTAAGCGTGTACCCCAATGATGAACACACACTCGGCTTTCTGTTGTAAGCGTGTACCCCAATGATGAACACACACTGGGCTTTCTGCTGTAAGCGTGTACCCCAATGATGAACACACACTTGGCTTTCTGCTGTAAGCGTGTACCCCAATGATGAACACACACTCGGCTTTCTGTAGAAGTAGCCTGCAGTTGTTTCTGATTTGTCGGGGAGGGTTGATATATAATTATAACGCTGAGATTTTCTTTATGTTTCAGTCTGGTTACTGGAGAAATGCACGACATTTGCCATCGTTCTGTTTTGAATGTGTTTTTTTAACAGTTTTTGGAAACAGTGTGTTAGCATTTGAAAAACACGTGCTTCAAATATATAGTTTAGCAGGTGGTGGAGTATGGATGAGTATGGATGACAAAAGAGTTGATGGATTTCGAGAAGAATGTGAACATTGAATGCATTTTTGTGCGAAAGCACACACACACACACACACACACACACTTCTGTTTCACACACACACACACTTCTGTTTCACACACACACACTTCTGCTTCACACACACACACACACTTCTGTTTCACACACACACACACTTCTGTTTCACACACACACACACACACACACACACTTCTGTTTCACTGACCATGTGAAGAGAAAGCACACACACACACTTCTGTTTCACTGACCATGTGAAGAATTTTGACCAACGTGACTTCAGTTGAGACCAATGCATGAAAAAAAAAACTGTGAATAAATGAGGATGAACTTCACAGGGTGGTGAAAACAGCACAGAGATGAGATTGATCCTCTTTTCCAATAAATATAGAGGGTCTCATTCTGGTGACATGATGATCGATGATTGGCTGCCGTTTGACAAATACAAATTTTACTGTTATCCTAATAATCTCATCATGTAGACTAGCCTACCCACCTGTATCTGTGAGCTGTTGGCTAGAGCACATACCAAGACCAGAGCACATACCAAGACCAGAGCACATACCAAGACCAGAGCACATGCCAAGACCAGAGCACATACCAAGACGAAGAGTACATACCAAGACCAGAGTACATGCCAATACCAGAGTACATACCAAGACCAGAGCACATGCCAATACCAGAGTACATGCCAATACCAGAGCACATACCAAGACCAGAGTACATACCAAGACCAGAGCACATACCAAGACCAGAGTACATACCAAGATCAGATTACATACCAAGACTAGAGCACATACCAAGACCAGAGTACATACCAAGACTAGAGTACATGTCAAGACCAGAGAACATACCAAGACCAGAGTACATGCCAAAACCAGAGTACATACCAAGACTAGAGAACATACCAAGACCAGAGTACATACCAAGACTAGAGAACATACCAAGACTAGAGTACATGTTAAGACCAGAGCACATACCAAGACCAGAGTACATACCAAGACCAGAGTACATACCAAGACCAGAGTACATGTTAAGACCAGAGCACATACCAAGACCAGAGTACATACCAAGACTAGATTTTTTATTTGTTACATAAAAGCTTAAGCAGGAAACTACATATTGTGTGTACTGTATCTAATCTCCCCTCACCATTACACAGG